>NW_026946680.1:0-22587 GCF_900007245.1 Priceomyces carsonii | reverse complement strand
ATGAGTACATATACAAGATTTCAAAATTACAAAAATAATAAACACTTGATTTCTTTATATTTGAACTAAACGAGTGATCACTTATTTACCACTATTGCTAACCCTGCTTTTTTTATGATAAATGTCGAGTGGAACGGAGATTTCAATCGTTGTAAGACAATAAACTTGCAATGTATATAAAAAAAAACTTTCAAACTTGTATTTTTTTAGCACTGATGTTATCTTTCAGTGCTTTTGTCTCTATCATCCTTATTTCCTGATATTTGTAGAATTCATAACCAAACATGATCGAATTCCGCCCTTGCATACTCATGAAGAAATATATTTAAGGAATGCTTAGCAATGGTTTTCGTTATTGATAAAGATGAACCCAAGCATTATAATGCCACAACCATGAAGTCTATTAAAGCTGTTTAAGGTATATACTTTATTTCTTTTAGCTATTTTTTACTTGAAAAATATAGTCGTAAACGATGTATACTGTATGCCACTAGCACGATCAATTTATTGGGAAAGAGCTGTAGAAACTTCAACACAACAATTTAGAAGTTAAATTGTCATATGAGTCCAGATTTTTTTTGTGGCAGATAAATATTATGGTATAGCTTTGTTGCTCTTTTCTTTGTAGTTTAAGGGAGGGGAGAGCCTTTATGGCGAGGATATTACTTATTGCAAATTTAATAGAGCATTTCAGGGATGAGACATATTACATGGATGATCTACAAAACTGGGTCATCAAAATGAGCGTATCTATTATTGCAGTACTGAACCATTTTCTTGGGCTTATACGGGAAGTATTTATGAAGGTGTTAATTTCGCAATTAGGATCTCTCTATATAATGTGGGATGTCAAAAACAAAATATTCGGAAAAGAATGGTATCATGATCAATAAATGGCAAAAATCGAAACAATGATACAGTTAAAGCAAGACAAATTGTACATCTTAGGATTGTATACACTGATCATTGTAATAAAATTTTGCAAGTCAATTCTGTTTACAAAAACCTAAGAAATTAACTCGCAAACCCTTGTTTCGTTTTCTAAGAATAGTCACCCTTCTAGGTCGTCAAAAGATACACCATTCTAGCGCCGTCTAAATTACTAAATCGCTTACAAAGATATTCATCCCAAAAGCAAATTAGTAAATTGCTTACAAATATATTACACCAAATGCTTTTTCGCAGCGTAGGTACTTATGTTAGTTTTTCTAAAGAGATATTCTGCCAATTATAAAAAGAACTGAAGAAAACCTAAATTTGAGCATCAGAGAAAGCATTTAATTCAGTCAGTAATAATGAAGCTCTTCGTGACAGGTGGTACAGGTTTTGTCGGGGCACCTTTTGTAAAGGAAGCTATTTCCAATGGACATCAAATTCTCGGACTTGCCAGATCGGACGAGTCGGCTGCAGCTCTCAAAGCTGTTGGAGCAGAAATCATCCGTGGAGACTTAGAAGATCTTGATGTATTAAGAAAAGGTTCAAAGGAATCCGAAGGAGTAGTTCATATTGGCTTCGTTCAGGACTTTGAAAATTTTCAGAATTCTTTAGAAATAGATCAAAGAGCTGTAAAGGCTATGCTTGAGAGTCTTGAAGGAACCAATAAATTCTTTGCCTACACGAACGGTCTTCTTGTATTACCTACAAAAAAAGGAGAAACTGCTGACGAATCCACCCCAATTACATATGAAGATAGTATGGTTCTACTTCGTAAGTACACAGAAAAGCTTGCATTGTCCTATGCTAGTAAGGGGGTTCGTGTTGTGTCTGTAAGGTTAGCTCTTTCAGTTCATGATAAGGGTGACCGTGCTTTCATAGGTCTTTTAATGGAAAATGCAAAGAAGAACCACGTGTCTTATTATGTGGAGGATGGCGAAAATGTGTGGTCAGCAGTACATCGTGACAATGCTGCAGTGCTTTACAGGTTAGCTGTAGAAAAGGCACCTGCGGGGTCCATCCTTCATGCTGTAGCGGAACTGGTTCCAGCGAAGAAAATTGCAATGGCAATTGCAGAAGCTACAAATATTCCTGTCGACTCCATCAGCTCAGCTCAGGCGGTCGAAAAATTGGGGTTCATTGGTACCATAATTCAGATAAATTCTGACATCTCGAGTGAGAAAACTCGAAGTCTCTTGGGATGGGTTCCAACTAAACTCGATCTCCTATCCGATATCAAGGAGAACTACTAGTTTTATGGTTGATCTAGAATTATGGTAAGTTTAAACTAACTTTTTGCTGATGGGGCTGTTGTCTGCTTTTGAACATTTCCAGAGCATCGGTTTTACGATTATATAATTTAACTTTTCGAAATATAGGACTTAGTCTAATTTTGAATAAACTTATATCTTTTAAATTCAAATCGATCAACAATTTGTTTAAGTTTTCTTCATATACAAGAATACCTAGAAGTTATTATTTGATACTTTCTTCATCCTTTCGAGCCAGTTTTTATCTCAATGTTTTTGTTAATGCCCTTGTAAGGTGGTCCGGGTTTGAGTTCCTATCTTTCTTCTCTTATATTTAATTTAAAGTGTAATCTCTCTCATGAATGATCTTCAGTCTAACATACTTTGTGATACATCCTTATTTTGAAAATATCTGCTGTCCGAAATACATTAAAGGCAATGCAGCCCTAACAATGCCAAAGAGATACTGATGCTTGCAATATTAAAAGCTCTTAAGTTGCCATTACTAAATATGAATCAATAAAAACTGAAAAGAGCATAGAAACGGTGCGATTCCAAAAAAATTTGCATCATTTTGTTGAGGGATTGGTGGCCGGGGGGTCTACAATCTAGATCGTGGTATCTTTTTATGTTATTGTTTCCCTTTTGGTGACTTATATTCAAAGGAAAACTCTTAGGCTGATCACTAATGACCGAACTCTTGAAAAACAACTGTTATATATTTCTCATATCGATTGAGGTAAACATAGGAATTAGTAGGCTGCATTGTCTTACTCTATTGAAGGAATGTCTCTTAATGTCACAGTTCCTTATACATCGGAATTTCAATAGGCGAAGTATTCGAGCTATGTTTTGGAATAAGGCCAAATGAGGGCATCAGAAATGTGTTACTGATACCAGCGTATTCAAGAAGGATATGTATCAATCTTGAGAGAGCAGGTAAGTAGAACAGAGTGATCCATCGCGAACGCTTATGAAATGACTAGGTAATGCTAGTATAGTAGACTTGGATAATCCATTGATCGGGCATCGGATATAGAAACTTCCATTATATATAGCAGATAGCAGATAGCAAATATTACAGATATGCCTACAAAATATGAAATCTGATAGCTTTTGTATTCATTTCGGTGTTTTCTTTGTCGTCTCATTGCTAGAACAAATTTTTTGAAAGTACGACCGGAAATAGTTAATTTGAACTCATTCATCAGGTAAAAGAACTCTTATTAACAGTGACCTAAGCATTTCTTGACACGCCGCTAAGATTTTATCCGATCAACTTTTGTAAAGGAAACTATTATTAAAATTTGAGCTGGCTTCAATCTCGGAAAAAGCGTTATTGTGACCCAAATTTGAAAGGGGGACGATCTTCATAAAACCCCACACTAAATTTTCACTATCAGGATTAAATCCTAGCATTGTTTTTTTAGAGTGCAAGTAATATAAGCCTTTTCTTGGGCATAATCTTGTCTATGGGATTGTAAATTGAAGACTTCTAATAGCAGCATGGGGAGACGCTCACCAGGGAACATGCCACCCCTGATGAACGATGAAGAAAGTGGGGATTCCAAATTTTCCTGCAACGAATGTAGAAGAAGAAGAACTAGATGTACCAGAGAGGTTCCAGTCTGTAGACTGTGTTCCAAATATAAGAGGCACTGTTTATACGAGAAACACAGTAAAACTCCATTAACCAGAAGACATTTGACTGAAGTTGAAGAAGAATTAAACCTCTCTAAACAATTGTTGAAAGAATATATGCCTGAAGTAAACCTTTCTCAAATGCTACAGCAACTCAGAAATGGTTCTGACATCACCGAAATACCAGAATTTACTAACAAAATTCATAAGAGGATAAAACTCCCCCCTGAAGGGATATCCAACATAAATGAAAATAGCCAGCAGCAAATATCTGACAAGACTCTTAGCGAGAACAAGTCGGGATCATCTTCTAATGAAACACCATTTTTAACGAGATTGACTAAGCCTTCAGACTGTGAAAGTTGTATAAATAGTCCTTTTCCTTTGTCTGAGATTAGTATGGGGAATAGGGGTCTAAACGATCAGAGAGAAATAAAAAATGATGCTGATTGTATTACTGATCAAGGAGAAAACTATCAAGTGCCTCAACTTCTACCTTCAATTCTAAATCTGGGCCCTAGTACTAAAACAAGTTTTGATTCAGCATATCTGAATAGAGGGAGTTACGATGCGGTCGTGGACTTATCCCCTTCTTCAAATACGTCTAGTTATAATTGGGACGAGAGAAAAAAATCTGATTACAAGAGGAGATCGTCAATAATCGATGGGATGGCCACAACTGATTCAAATGGTTACTTGGGCTCCCCATCTAGTGCGGCGTTAATAAACTTGGTTGGAGGTGGTTTTTTTCTTCAGGATAAATTGAATAAAAATATAAACCAAAATAACGTATCCAGCTCACCGCATCTACTGAACAATACAAATACAACAAGAAAGATAGCAAGACAAAAATTGGAATATTATGTAAATCAATATTTTGAAACATATCATGTTTCATATCCAATTCTTCACAGGCCCATTTTCATGGCTCAATTTAACGAAGTTATACCAACGCCTCGGAATGGATGGGAAAGCTTGTTAAATATAGTGGCTGCTATTGGATCTTTTATGTGCGCTGTATCGCCAGATGATGATGATGATTTGATACTCTTTGAAATTGCAAAATCAAAATTATCTATAGAGATAATGGAAACAGGGAACTTAACATTAGTGAAAACTATTATATTAATGTCGAATTATTTACAAAAAAGGGATAGGCCCAATTCTGGATACAGTTATTTGGGTTTGGCTGTAAGGATGGCTTTAGCATTAGGTATGCATAAGAATATTGAAAACTCAGAAGAATCACTATTAGATCAAGAAATAAGGAGGAGAATATGGTGGTGCTTATATATATTCGACTGCGGCCAAACCATAACATATGGAAGGCCCCTCGGCATACCTTGTGCTGGATTTGATACAAGACTACCTATGAATATCATTGACTCAAACTTGACTGCGCTTACTAAGGAAATCCCTGATGAAGAACTTGAGCCTACAATTTATACAAGTCTTCGATTGCAGTCACTTTTTCATTTATTAACGAATGGGATTTACCAAAGAATTATCTCAGATCCGTTTCCTACTGCATATTTACTATTGGAATGGGACAAGAAATATCTTGAAAGGTGGAGATATTTAACACCTTCATATTTCAAAGAAGACGCAAATGTACCTACGAAATTCAAATTAGCTCATTGTGTGCTATGGTGGAGATATCGAAACTTGAGAATTATAATGTATCGTACTTTTCTATTGAAAAGGGTCGTTTTGAACTCTAGAAGCTATAATGAAACAAGCGGCGATGAATTTGAGTTAAAGGCAGGAGAAATTTGCTTACAGGAATGTTCTGTAACTATTCATAGCATGAACAGATTTTGGACAGAAAAAAAAAAACATAATAGAATGGACGCATGGTACACCTTGTATTTTATAATTCCTGCTGTTTTAATGCCGATGGTTTGCCTTAGAAATGATCCATCTTCAATGAATGCGACTAATTGGAGAAGTGATATTTTCACTGCCCAAAACATAATAAAAAGTTTAATTATCATTTGTCCGGCTGCTAGCAAGATTTTGGACTTGATAGAATTGTTGGGTTCAGAATATTTAAGGCGTCAAGGCCATGGAGAGAATATTCGCTCCTTTGAAATATCTCGCACTGACGAAAGTCCATTATCTCAGTTGATGCAATTACATAGTATGTTATGGCCCGTATCATTTGATATTGAGCAACAATTCAAGTTGGCATAATATTATATATATAATACATATACTGAATTGTTCTTTTTCATGATTGGTTATATATATTCAGTTTATGTTAAAGTGTAGCCACCTGCGAGAACAAGCTCAGAACCAGTCATATATGAGGAAGCATCACCCGCCAAAAAAACGTAAACACCTTTTAATTCATATGTTGAACACAATCGCTGAGCCGGAATCATAGAAAACCATGTATCCCTCCATTCCTTTGGATGGGCATCTAACATGTCTGTTGCAATGTATCCTGGAGAGACACAATTCACCCGTGCAAAATCAATCCACTCGACAGCGAGGCACTTAGCTAGTCTCACCAAACCCGCTTTTGAAGCATTATAAGGTGCTTGCTTTTGAGGATAATTGACAACTAAGGATGAAACAGAGGCAGTAAATATAATCCGACCTTGTTCTAATTTACCATTTGTCTTTTGAGCTTTGAAGACTTTCGCAGCTGCTTGTGCTGTAAAAAAAGCACCGTCTAAATTTACAGCCATTGTCTTACGGTATTCCTCTTCGGAAAAATCTTCCGCTGGTTCGTGGACTGCAACACCAGCGTTTGGAACCACGATATCGAGTCTTCCAAAATCTATGAGCACTTGCTCAACGCATTCGCTTATTTCCCTTTTGTTACTAACGTTACATTGGTAAGCTTTGAATTTGACACCCAAGTCTACGAAAATCTTCTCGACCTTATAAAGTATCTCTTTTCCTGAAGTATTATATGTAATAGCAATATCAGAGCCTGCTTCTGCCAATCCGATAGCGGCAGCAAGCCCTATTCCTCTTGAACCACCGGTGACCAACGAAACGTTACCGCCCAAAAAAAACTGCTTCAAGACTGGAACATCTGGATTTTGGTAAAGCATTTCCCTTATATCTTATTAGTTTAAAAGTAAATTAGCTAGATTTATTGCTTTCATGAAAATTCCGCTACCTTTATTTATATGTTGCAAGTTTCACATCCTGGCCAGCTGATATTGCACTCGCAAACTCGCAAGAGCTAGGGTGACAAAATTCCGCAAATTGGTAAAAGATTGCAAAAAAGAAATTTTATATTGTCATGCAAGCTGTAAATATCTCATGCATAATTGAGCTTTTGATATCAGACCAAAAAACTGAATATTCTTTTAATGAGTTACTATTAAGTTCGGGTTGAGAATACTATACTGTGGAATTTTCAATCAATAAGAATTTTGTCCCTACCCTATGTAGGAGCTTTACTAAAGACTTCAGTACCAATGTGTCTTGCCTTCTTGTTTTTCATCTTTATTTTCAAATTATTCAAATTACTTAATCTTGCTTGCAATAAGCGGCGCTAATTGTCCATGAGACTCAGGAAAGATATAAAGGAAGTATCCATTTAATCATCCAGTCATTAAGGAGAGTAGCGACAGTTCACCGTATGCTGAGCATCAGGCATCCTGTATTCGCGCCCAACTATATAGCATAGACTCCACTAATTCTCACGCTTTTATTCTTTGGCATATTTTGCCGACTATCCTTTTATTAAATGAGAGATTTAGCTAATACTTCTCTGGTTTTCAAACTACGTGGATGCCATAGATGTGCATTATACTATATTTTAAGTTCTTCGAAAAATCAGAATTGCTACCCGTTAATGTCTTTCTAATTGTCATGAATTCGTTAGATAATTAAGGTTCTAACTGGCATCGGTAGAACTTCAAAGTCGAAAGAATCACTGATAGTACTATTCACATGTTCCCCTTTTCGAAAGAAAAAGAAAGAAAAAGAAAAAAGGTGAGAGATGGCCGCTGTTCATTTGTCTTCGTCCATGAATAGCGCTCTGCGTACCTCCTTAGATTTTGAATAGAAAATGCTGCATTGATCTCCGCACTTAGAATATCACAGTTAATTAACATCTATATAAGTTAAATATTCTACAGTGTCATTTTACATTCACTAATTTTAATAAAGAATAACAAAATGAGCCAAGTAGCAAATCCAGCTTTCGTATTGAAATCTATTAAAAATGTTAAATTTGAAAACAGACCTCTCTTGGAGCTAGGTCCAAAAGAAGTTAGAGTCTACATCAAGCAAACTGGAATATGTGGTAGCGATGTCCATTATTGGCAAAAAGGAAAAATTGGCAAGTTCATTCTACAAGACGGTCAAGATATGGTTTTGGGGCACGAATCAAGCGGTATTGTTGTCAAAGTTGGCAAAGATGTATCAACTTTGAAAGCCGGGGACAGGGTTGCGATAGAGCCCGGAGTGCCATGTAGATATTGCGATTATTGCAGAGATGGAAAGTACAATCACTGTGAGGAAATGGTCTTTGCAGCGACTCCCCCTTATGATGGTACTTTAGCTAAGTATTACAATGTTAGTTATGATTACTGCTATAAAATTCCGGATCATATGAATTTGGAAGAAGCTGCTATGGTGGAGCCAATCTCTGTTGCTGTTCAAATCTGTAAGCGTGCAAAGCTTCAGGCAGTAGATTCGGTGGTAGTATTTGGCTGTGGACCAATAGGATTATTATGTCAAGCTGTTGCTAAGGCATATGCGTGTAAAAAAGTAATTGGTGTTGATATTTCTGATGGTAGGTTAGACTTTGCAAAGAAATTTGCCGCAGATGAAGTTTACAAAATGCCTTGCAAGAAGGAATATGAAACGGACGAACAGTTTGCCATTAGTACTTCGAATGCCATAAAAAAGAAGTTTAACTTAGGGGATGGTGCGTCTGTTATCTTAGAAGCTTCCGGCGCAGAGCCATGTATTCAGGTTGGTGTATTTTCCGCCTGCCCGGAAGGTCGATTCGTTCAAGCCGGAATGGGCAAAGAATTTATTAGTTTCCCAGTAACTGAAGCTCTTGTCAAGCAGCTTAATTGGACAGGAAGTATTAGATATAGCACAGGGGTATATCCTACTGCTATAGAATTAGTAGCAAGTGGCAAGATAGATGTTAAGCAATTGATCACAAATAGGTTCAAGTTCGAAGAAGCAAAAAACGCTTTTGAATTAGTGAAGGAAGGACGCTCTGACGTAATTAAGGTTGTAATCGAAGGAGTTCAAGAAAAAGGTTCTAAAATTTGACTTTGAAAACATATTTTTGTACTTAAAAATTCAAGTGGTTGTATAGACGCTTAATAAATTGAAGGCACTTTTTCGCAATATATTCTTTTGTAGAGAGGCGTTCATTTGGGCAGTAATTTATCTTACTTCTAACATTCTGCAAAAGGTGGGATACAAGTTATGGTGCTCATGTGCCGTGAATTTTTAAACGGAGGCATTAATTACCTTCAGTTGGAGTCAGACTAGGTGGACTGATATCCGTTCATGTACTTATTTTGACCTGTATTTCTAAAAACAGTAACAATGTACTCATGTAATATGATACAATCCTATGCACGATAGGCACAGAGAGGTTTACAGAAGAGCGGTTGCAACTATAATATTTATTATTGAGTTGACTACTAAAACATAACATCCAAGAGTTATTATTATATATATATAGTGCAGTTGAGCTCAGAAAATATTTAACAATTTTTTATCAAGTTACCTATCATTTTATCTAATATGTCTAATTCAATCAGAAAATCAAATCCTCAGCTCTCTGACAGCATCTTTGAAATGTTTTCAATGAAAGGAAAAACCGTTATAATTACTGGTGCAAGTGGTGGAATTGCTCATGAAGTCGCTAGAGGACTCGCAGAAGCAGGTGCTGATCTTTCTCTTTGGTATCATTCCAATCCGGCTGCATTAAAATTGGCTGAAGAATTAAAGCAGAAGTATGGGGTCAAGTCAGAAGCCTATAAGGTTGATGTTAAATCATGGGAAGAAGTCAAAATTGGAGTGGATCAAACTATCAAAGACTTTGGACATCTAGACGTGATGATTATTAATGCTGGTATCCCGGCAAAAGCTGGTGGATTGGATCAAACATTGGACGAATGGCATGATGTTGTTGATACCGATTTCAATGGAGCTTATTATTGCGCCAGGGCTTCGGGAGAGGTCTTTCGTAAGCAAAGAAAAGGTAATTTAATTTTCACCGCATCTATGTCAGGTCACATTGTCAACATTCCCCAGCAACAGGCCTGCTACAATGCAGCTAAGGCTGGGGTTATCCACTTAGCCAAATCTTTGGCCGTGGAATGGGCTGATTTTGCTAGGGTAAATTCAGTATCACCAGGCTATATAGACACTGCTATATCTGGAGACTGCCCATTTGATATGAAAGAGGCCTGGTTCAATATGATTCCATTGGGGAGAGACGCAGACCCTCGCGAGTTAAAGGGAATATACTTATATTTAGCTAGTGATGCATCTACTTATGCCACTGGAAGCGACTTCTTAGTTGATGGGGGATTCTGTTGCCCTTAAAGATATATAGCTTATAGTTTGTATCTATTCCAAAACAAACATTTAGCTTAAGATAAAGATCGTTAACATGATGTAAAGTATCTCGCTCTAATGTATACTCTTCGGGATAATAAAAATGCTTTTCTTGTAGTATGCAGTTTTGATTGATTAAAGCTTCTCAATAACAAATATCTCGGGATTCAGTCAACCTAGATTCAAATGCGGAGAAAACCTGGGGAATATTAAAAATGCAGCGGACACGAAAATTCCGAAACACTCCAATTATTTTTAAGTCGATGGGGAGATAAAGAGAAATTTTACAAATATTCACTGTGTTTTGTAGGTTGACTCTTGCTTATTTGCAGAAAATCCTTAATTTCAATATCTTGCTGACTGTTGATACCCCGTATTAGTTAATGTTACTTAATAGCTCTGATCCACATCTAATGCATATATAAGCTTGGAGATTCCAGAATATTAAGTAAAGAGTATTCTTAATTTTTGAGTTTCTTTTAAAATAAAACAACTTTCAGATGAAGCTTAATTTTACGCCTGTAAGTGAAATCGTAGGCCCTACGATTGCTCAAGTTTTACCGAAATATGATCGACCCTGGTTTAGAGTCAAGCATCTCTTCATACTAAACCTGTTGCTTTTGATTCCTCTTCTTTCATCGTCTACCGCAGGTTACGATGGCTCGTTGATGAATGGTTTGCAGTCCTTACAGGAATGGAAAGACTACTTTAATAATCCAAAGGGAACAATGTTAGGATTTGTCAATGCTTCACAAAATTGTGGTTGTGTCATCATATTACCACTCTGTGGATGGTTAACGGATACTTTTGGAAGAAAAAAGACTCTTGGTGCTGGTTTAATAGGAATCATAGTTGCTACTATCATCCAAGCCACTTCAAAAGAAATAGGTCAGTTGATAACTGCAAGATTTATTGTTGGAGCTGCTGGTATGTTAGCAGTTCAACCTGCCCCTTTATTAGTTGCAGAATTGTCTTATCCTAGCTATCGTGGTAAAATGACATCCTTATATTGGTGCTTATATTACTTAGGTGCAATATTGGCGTCGTGGAGTTGTTATGGTACAAATGGTAGGGGTGATACTTGGGCCTGGAGAATACCTACAATCTTGCAAGCTGGTTTCCCAGCTATTCAACTTACTTTTCTATATTTTGTTCCTGAAAGCCCCAGATGGTTAATCTCTAGAGGCAGGAAAGAGGAAGCAAGAAAAATATTGATTAAACACCATGCTGGTGGGGATGAAAGCTCTGAGCTTGTTGCTGTGGAAGTATCTGAAATTGTGATTGCTTTGGATTTAGAAAAAAGCCAAAAGAAATCAAAGTGGAGTGATTTAGTCTCAACTCCGGGCAACAGAAGAAGAACTTATATCGCTGTAAGTCTTGGTGTTTTTGCCCAATGGAATGGTATTGCCGTAGTATCCTACTACTTGACTTTGGTGTTAGATACTATTGGAATTACTTCATCTTCGATGCAAACTTTGATTAATGGTATCTTGCAGATTTTTAATTTAATAGCTGCAGCATCTGCAGCTCTTTTGGTTGATAGGTTGGGGAGAAGAACTTTGTTACTTTGGTCCGGTATTGGTATGTTGGTTTCATATGTTATTTGGACTGCATGTTCTGCAATATTTGATGAGAGAGGAAATCCTGCCGCAGGAAGAGCTGTTGTTGGGTTCATTTTTATCTTCTATTTCCACTATGACATTGCATATACACCGTTGCTTTTAGCCTATCCCACAGAAATATTTCCATATTATTTAAGATCTAAGGGTGTTACAGCTGAATTGATGGGAGTTTATGGTTCTTTGATCATCGCATCATTTTGTAATTCAATCGCTTTGAATGACATTGGTTGGAAGTATTATATTGTATTTTGTGTGCTATTGGTTATCATATGCATCAATACCTATTGGTTCTACCCTGAAACTAAAGGTTACTCTTTAGAGGAGATTGCAAAAATATTTGATGGTGACTCCGGGGTCATTGATATAGAACATATTCAATCCGAAGATATGGACTCGAAGTCCAAAGTTCAACACGTTGATTAATAATAATATGATAACTGTTTTATTTCTTGGTTCATTTCTCAATAACGAGAAATCCTTATCTCTTGAGTATATATGATTTTTATGTACTCATTTGAATAAAAATTAAAAGCTATGAATTAATTATTCAGGTTCTCTAAATAAACTTGTATCCTTTAGATTCCAAGGGAATTAATGATATTTTTTGGGATCTATTCGTCATGTTTTCTTTAAATTGATTTAGACGATAACAGAAATTCTATTACTTTCCAATACATTGAAACTAGCATGGATATATGAATGAAATATTAAGGAAGGGTGGTGAACTTTTAATTAAAAAAACTCGCCAAAAAATATTTCTGCTCATTTTTTTCTATTTTCTATTTTTTTGTGAGCTTTTTAATTGGAAACTCCGCACCTTTCCTTAGCTAGATATCTAAATCCTACTGGTAATCTCAACGTTGACGAGTGTAGAATTTTCGTAGAATATTTCATAAAACTTGAGTCTATATTTATAGAGAGAGGTGTCAAGAATGGTATCACATAGGATATATTAAATCTACATTCTCTCCAGATAAGTTAATATTATCTTGACTACCTTCGTGTGGTCGTATAGTCACGATATTCTGAACATCTAGAGAGGTGTCTAAGAAGTCTCCTAGCTACCGTCATTGATACTTCTCTTCTTTTGACAATACTCTGGACACCTCCTTGAATATTTCTCAGAATTCTTTTGAGTTTTCCTCTTTTTGTTAGTTAATCCTTTTTTGGGAATCCTATTTTTTAAAGGGAATTATGGAGCACTTGATGAAGATTTGACTCCGAATTAGCATCTTTCCTACCTCGTTGCCCCCGATTATGTCTTATCTAGTCATTTTTCAATAATTAATCATGAAGATCCTGAATAGGTTTTTCACGGTAATAAACTTCATTTGTGAGTACGTTAGGTTAATCATAACAGATGTGATTTTAGAATCTTACTGGAAATGATTTGAAGGTAATGTACCTAACTTTGAGCCAAAGTATACTTCTTGAGGATATAATTCTGGACATGAAAGACGGTTCTTATATGGTTTGAGAGAGATGGGAGAGAGCAGAAGAAGCAAAATTAACAAGGCAAAAAATCAAAAGTATGAAATTGGAATTTTTTTTTTAAAGGGACAGCAAATATCCTAGTCTTAGGTGAAGGAAGTGACCTGTATCATATAACGCTCAGCTGAAAAGAATCAAGTGACACAGTGCTTAAGCTCAAAAAGATGGCAAATGCACTTATCACGCGAAAACTAACGTGACTGAATTAAGGTGTCAAGGATGGTGTAACATCTAATACTTTTGGTGTGAAGATGATGTCAAAGATTATGCAGAATCCACATAATAATATAATATATAATATCATGACATCAGCTCTTAAAACCGGGTTAGCTTATAGCCCTTGATCAGCATTACATTCATGGAGTCTTAAGGAAGAATATCTAAAGAGGGGATAAGGAAGGTGTCACCGCTGGTGTCTAGGGAGCTTCTATACATCTCGCTACAAGCCCTACACAATTCCCTTAAAACTTTTTTTTTGGCTTTTCTTATTTCTATTATTCGGACTTCTTTTTGGGGGCCTTAAATTTATGGGTAGATGGGGGATGTTTTGTTGAAAATTTGACTTTGCTAACTGTTTCATAAAAACCAACACCTCTCTTTCTTCCGACCTCTTTAACATCTTCTATAGCCTTATCTCAATAATTACTACATTAGGATCTTAATAGGTCTTTCATATAAAGAACTCCTTGTGAGAAGCAATGAATACCCTTGCAATGTTAACTTCAGATCAGTAAGGCAAAAAGATATTTTCTCAGCAAGGGTAGAGAATGAATTAAAAGGACGTAGAGGAGGGATTGAATCACCTTCGTCTTACAAGGACGTGGCGAATGAAGTGATCCGGATAATTTATCAGCAAAATTTTTTTAGTATATTTTTTTGTAGCGAGGAAGGACAGTAATAACCGATGAATTCAGATATTTTTATGACTTGTAGGATCACACTGTTAGTTTTACGGTCTTTCGAGAATGAGCAAGTTCTCATAAATCAAAAGGTCTAGCAAACGCTGCTAGTAATTAGATCGGTATTGATCTTCCCAATGACAACCTGAGTGCAAACATTACCTTGTTTCGACGATTTTGGGTACTCGTCAACCGAAATACCAATAGCTTGTGAAGATAGAAATATTAGGCTCATATTTCTTTCTTTTTAAAAGTTCAATTTCTCTGAAATGTATTTAGGAAACTCAATATTGAATATCCCTCTTGAATAAAGACAACTCTTCTTTATATACTTAAAGTATACTTCTTATATCTTAACAAGAAAATAAAGAAACCGTGTAGTGTCAGATTCTTTCAAGCACTACTTAGCAAGATGGTAATAGGTTGCAAGTTCCTTAAATTAGGAATGGCCAATTGAGAAATCTCAGTCTTACGAGCGATCTTTTGATGATGATGTTCTTAAGGAAAATTGAAAATAACTATTCTTATTGATGAAAATTTCTGTGTTTTTGCATCCCAAATATCAGTGGTTATAAACCTTTTAGAGAATTGATACTGGGCTCGTAGGGTTCTAAACGATTCTAAAATTGGATTCTTCTTATTTAAAACACACCAGCTTCTATATAAGTTGTCTTCATGGGAGGATTTTTTCAATAAAGATATAATCAAAAAAACCTTATATAAAGAAAAAAACAAGAAAAAAAGACAATACTGCGATACAGCATTCTTTAAATTACTTGAGACATATTATGAGCTAATCGGTGAGCAGTCTCATTTAGAGAACACACCTCTTTCATTGTTCTTGATCACAATGTTGTCTCAATTTTTCGTTATATCTTCCTCCTGCAACTTGATTGGTCTCGACAATGTGGTCAATATCTATCAAATCTTCACTGGAAAGTTCCACAATATTATTGAATGTCAGATCGGCTCTCAATCTGGTAGACCCAGATGGTATTGGAATGATTTTAGTAACATTAGTAATATTCCTATAACTTTTCCTCTCAGAAATCGCTAAAATCCATGAAATAGCCAAAGACTGAAGACTAGTATGTTTTACATCATGAGCAAATAGATATAATGCTTTCACCAATTTCATATTCTTAGGAAAATTTTCTTCACTGTTGCGGTCAAAAGTTGATCTCAAGGGGTCTGCCATCAAAACTTTATGGAAAGCATCCTCATTTTCTACCGCAAAGTCACTTAGAAATCCTTTGGATAGTGGAGAATAGGCTACCACTGGAATGCCTAAGTCAGTTGCAGTCTTTAATATACCATTGTTCAATATATCCTGTGTCATGATGGATAGCTCCAACTCAACAAAAGAGATTGGAAATACTTTAGCTGCCTTGACCATTGATGTTGACCCCACTTCCGAAAGAGACACACCGTCAATTATTCCTTTCTTCACATAGTCGGAGATGTATTCTACTGATTTTTCATAAGGAACATTACGATCAACTCTTCCGATTTCAAACAAAATTTTGGGACGACCTTCTGTCTTGGGAAAATAAGAAACAATTTTGTCGATATCCTTACTAATGGACTCTTTGGAGCCCAGAATTGCAAATTTTGAGAGATCAACGCCTCCTTTGATTAAAAAAGTTAGCGTTCTAGTAAATTCTGGAGGTTTCTGGTCAATGAATTTCTTTAGAAGTTTCAAGTTTATATCGTCACCACCATAGAATATACCACCATTGATGAACTTAACATTTGGGCCCGTTGGACTGGTCACATACTCCAAAGTTTCTAACGACTGCTCAATTGGTGGAACATGGTCCACCCATGTCATACTCATGGTTCCAAAACCTAGCTTATCCCCAATTGTTACCGCTTTATGTTTAGTCATCTTGTGTTTCTACTTTGTTGTCCTAAGATATTCAAATAAGGTGAACATCTTCGCGAGAGACCCTTTTCTTAAATACTGAATATTTTCAGGCCAGCAGTGCAAAAGATTACAGCGTTGTTAGAGTACAAGCCTATAGCGAAAGAGAAAGTCCGTCGGGCTTGAGCTCATAAGGCTCAAAAAGCTTTTTGTGCCAATGTAGATTTAGATTTCAGTATTTGGATTCATGTAGCAATGTGTGCCGAAAGGGTTCGTAATCGAAAAGTATGCCCGCCGGAGATACATTAAATGGATTTCGTATCAAAAAGGAAGGCGCGTATTATCTTACTAATTTGACATGAGTCAACAAAAAATAGATTGCCTCCTAATGTCACATATGAGTACCTCTTTTCTCTGGTACTGAATCAAAATACGTAATCAGCAGTACAGGGAAAGACGACGTATTTATCTCCTGATTCCTGAGAATGGTCGACGGGCGAAAACAAAGGCCAAGTAGGGCTTGCACGTTTTGTAAGAAGAGAAAGATTAAGTGCGATTTGAGAACTCCATGCTCTAGTTGTATTAGATACGGGTGCCTTGAATGTAGGTATACACAGCCTGCAAACATAGGAGACATAAGCAAATTGCCCATAAAAGCTGTTGATGATGACAGACGTACAAGAATTGAAGACGAAGTATCAACATTAGACGAAAGGGTGAAAGAACTCAAAAAGTGGCTTGCGAAGGATGTGAGAACTGCGGTTCTGGAAGAGTTGACAGATACTTCCCACTTTGAGGTAGATCATAAGTTTCTGAAAAGGATTGACAAGGTTAATTTTCATGACAGGTTCTTCTCAACTGAACTAGAGGATTTACAAATCACCACCAAAGGTCCTTTGTCATGGTTTTCTCTTATTAAAATTGATATGTCTTTGAGCCAGCTTCATTTGAAGTGTATAAAACTGATTCGTGAAACTTTTGACAGGTTAGGAACAGAGTTAGAAACGCAAGTTAGAGCAAATAAGTCAAGGTCCTTAGACAGTTCAAGAATATTTTCCGTAACTCCAACTGATTACAATTCACTAGGAGTAGGAGAGTTGGGTAATTACCATGCCCAATTCTTGGGTAACATTACTGACTTACCGCTACCCAATATGAAAGTGATCAATTTGCTAGTTGATAGATTCTTTAGTCATATTCACTGCTTATGCAATTTTTTTAATGAAAAAGACTTTAGAAACAAGTTATCAGGATTATTAGACTTTAAAGACGCAGGCGGTGTGGAGAGTGTTAGTATTAAAATCAGTGATAATAAAGACTTTGCAAACCTAGGATCTCTATTGCTTGCGTTGAGACTTGGGTACTTATCTTTGTTCACTTGCACAGGAGAAATCAACAACAGTCGCCAGAACAACAATAATGTGGCTTTCTTGATTGGGCAGCCAATATCTTCTGATTTGGTTCAAATCTCAGAGGACTTTTTGAATTATTTGAAAGAAAGAAATGAATATTCAATTGAAATGTATCAACTAGCACTCATGCATCTATATTATCTACAGGTAGCCCCAGAAAGAGGCGACTCTATAGATAAAGGGAGATCTCTGGTTCTTGTTTCGTTTCTCTTTGAAATGGCCTATTCATTGGGATTTGAACGTGATCCAAACAGCATTCCTGGGTCAACCATGGATAATAGTGAAGCTGAATTAAGGAGATGGCTTTGGTTTTACTTGCTTTTGATCGATTCAAGGAGGTCTATGGTCACTGGTGCCCCATTAAATTTTAATAGGTTTGGATTTGATACCAAGGTCCCGGACCTTTCGATCGTTGGAGGTGGAAGTACTGGAAGTACTGGGGCACCTTTAAGTTGTTACACTTTTTTTAAATTTTCGGTTGAGATCCTAGAATCGATACAAAAAGTAGGTGGCTGTAACGTAAATGATTTGATGACTCTATTGACTCCGAGGGAAAATAAATGGGATTATTCCAAGGTTAGGAAGCAGGTATTTGACGTTAACTTTCTGAGTAAGCCATTTTCAAGACCTTTGGCGCTAAAGGCTTATCTTTATGATAGTACTTTTGTATTGAGTTTACTATTCCACCTTTATATTTTCTATGAGAGAAAAAGAGATGCGTCTCAAGGCCGTCATTTGCTCAGGAAGCTTTTGAAGGTAATCAGTGATATTCTAGGGTGTGTTTGTGAGTTTTTAGGGAATATGCATAATATTCTCGGCGATTGCAGTGATCTTGTTGTTGGTCCACCTTTAGAGATTCTGCTTCATAAGTCCATTTTAATATTGCTCGCAATCAATAATAGGGTTAATTTTGCCTTAATTGACTCTGGTGCAAGATCTAAGAATGCCGAGGATCCTCATTTTACGTACACCGTATCGACTTTAAAACGAGCCAAGAATATACTTGACCAGTTTATTCATTTGTCATCAGCAATCATCTCTCACTTGGGCAAGAGGTATAATTATGCTAATTTTATAGCACAATCTCTCGAAATATTCAAGAGCTCAACAAGCTTGGATCAATTATATCTCTTACTGTCAGTGGAAGAACGCCTGTTTTTACTTGACCTAGACATGGATTTTATTTCAACTCTCTGTTGCGACCTTGAGATAGCATTTAAGATGATGAGTGAAAATTTCTCATTTGATTGCATATCTTTTCAAACTGCTCCAAATTTGGAACGTGAGGACAACTTAAAGGAAACTTCTCCTGTTGAGAAAGATGGAGCTTTTGATTTCTTTACGGAAGAAAATATGATGAATTTCTGGAGGTCTCAGTTCTCTGATAACTTATCGCCAAGAGGAGATCTTTTTTAATACTTAAGACTATAGCGCTATTAATTCCGAAGGGAGGATAGGATTATATGATCGGACAACAAACTACTTTTTTTATGATGTGTGTGCAGAAATTCAAACTTTAATGATATATGTGGTTTTATTTATTTCTGGCTTTTTGCCGTTCTTGATTTTTGTTTATTTGGTTCCCAAGTGGATTAATCTTGTAAAAAGCCAATTAATAAACTCTTTCATCTGGTTAACGTACTGAGTAATGGCTTTTAGGCATTTTTACCAAGCGTCTACTTGAGTATGATTTAAAAGTTGTTCATGCTGATTTGATGGAGATGGTATATCCCATGATTTGGCAAATTTCTCCACTGTTATAGAAAGATGCGCTTGGCTATTCAAACACTTTTCAACATTCTTCTTTAAGTTATGGTAATGGAAATAATTTCTTAATGTCTAGTGGAAAGGCGAGTATGTAAAGTAAAAAGACTGTCAGGGCAATATTAAAGTTATTACCTGTAAGGTGGATATCCTCTGTCATTCACTCAATGTTAGCATTTCCGATATTGCCTCGATCTATAAAGGAAAGCAAGTACAAAATGGTAACTCTGGGTATTATATATAAATTTAACTTTTTAAGAAGCTTTCTATTGTAACAAATATCACCTTCCAAATTCGCACGTTTTGCTTCAGTGGAGTCCTCCAGTTGTCGAGGTGAGCTTTCAAAAGTTATTTTGTTTTCGTTCTTCATATTTTTCATTTCATATGAGGAGGTTCTTGTTCGCTACATAGCTCGTTCTTTTTATAACTATGTTCACACTTATTGATCTTATCTCTACTTAATTAAATTTTCGATCTCTGTAGTCCTTTAGATAAGGTCTAAGAGTATTTCGATTTAAAGAGATAGATCCTTACCTATCTTGGAAAATGCGGCACCCAAGGGGGTGTGTCGATTCTAATTCTAGCTCGCGCAGTAAGATTATGTTTACTGTGCTAGATGAAGAAGTGCCTTTAAATGTATTCGATCCCCTCATGGGCATAATTTTTTTTTATCAGTGTTTGGGATAATGCTCTCTGTTCGGTATTTTAATATCACATCGACTATTATAAAAAACACGGGAGAGCATTTTAATGAGGAAAAGTTCCTGAAAGGATACATCAAGCTTTCAAGCTACTATGTAGACATCAAAGACGGTGATAAATACTTCAAGCGAATATTATATATGACTAAGCAACATTGTCAAGCTAACATTTTATTACACATATGCATGCTGTGAACTAGCTCAGTATCAGATATATGATCACGATAATATAGACAATTCAAAAGCTGGAACCGCAATCAGATATGCTCTTCAACGTAAGGGTTTCATGTCTAACAAAGTCATCTTTGGAGTTTAAAATGAATGAAAAATGCCCTATATATTAATTTGTTAGTAGGGATGCTATTTTACGGTGGATATTGGTGTCAAATCGTTTTCCTACGTATTGCACCGCTCTTATACGGTTGACCACGACTTCTATGCCAAGATTCAAATGGAAGCTTCCTTCGCTTAAAGTTTCAATACATTTGCTACAAGCAGTTAAGATAAATTTATTGTTCAAATGAGGTTTATAATCTTTCATAAAATAAATAATGACCCTCTCTTGTTAAGAATAGTGGAAAAAGTGAAAATAAAACGCTACAACCTCTCTAATTAAACTTCTTATAGTTTCGTACTATATAAGTTTATTTTCTGCTACAGTTTGAGGTTCTACCTCAGGGCATATCTTACACTTTATACCTTGCAACTCATTCTTAGTGAACTCATTTAATCTAGCAGTCATTCTAATTTTCATTCTTGGATTACAGAAAAAACTTGACACTAATTTTAATCTATAATAAAACTTTTAGACTTCAAACAAATCAATGCACTCGAAATTGTAATGAAATGTACATGCACAACGGAGACTTTTCATAACACACGACTAGTTAGTTAAACTACAATATAATTACTTCAAGAGATTCTTGATCCAGCACACTAATGATAGCGAACTTCTAGATGCAAAGATTCATTATCCGCCTTTGGCTAATAGAGATCAAAAAGGATTCAAATATACAGCATAAGAAATACAAGAAGTATGCCATGTATCAAAAAAATGCTTATATAAAATTATGTCGAGGGACGCAGAATTTATTTGAAAATGGTTTACATTAAAATATAGTCCGTTGGTAGTTTAAAATATTTGAAATATAGACTTTCTGCAAGTGATGTTCTTGCTTTTTATAAGCATATGAGAATATATTCATTCTAGTGGATAAGTTCTTAGTACATTGTTGGTATGCTAGGTCAAGCCGATTTAAGAAAGACCTTGATCTTGTCTACTAATTTTATAATCAGCGCATGCTTTCATTGGACTTTTACGAGAGTTCTTAAAGTAACGCACTTTGTCCTTGGTAATATTTCGGCTGACAAGTTCATTTTGTATTTGAATTTAGTGAAAAGCCCCTAGAGTAATATTCTTTATCTTAGGTACCCGTTCAGTTTGCAGCTACTCGGGTTTTCAAGCTCTTCTTCAATTATTTGTTTAAGTGGGAACAATTTTTTGGGGTCCTGCGGTCGCCATCTACATTTTCTATCTTTTTTGATGTCAAATTCAAACCATTTTGTAAGCGACATGTGCTCTGGGAAGTTTCTTTGAAGACACGTAGCTGTTCTGTAGTTTGACGTATCTTCAGAGGTTTTCCTTTACTTTTTTTCTTCTTCTTTTTCTTTGTTATTGGTATTGGTGTTGTTATTGTTCTAGCTGTTTCTTTTTTGATTCTTTTCTTTTAATAATCATCCCCAATTTTTTCTAACGTTGGTCTAAGGGTATGAATGCTTTCTCTTCATAGTTCTAAGCTTCACACTTATTTGATCAGATTCTTATTGGAATATCCACTATTGCGCCAATTCCAGTACCGTTTATCTTTTTCGTGTTGTGGTGACATATAAGCGACATCAACTAAATTATCTTGATTAAACTCAAGTCTTTTCGCGTCGTAGTACCTGCCTTCGATGCCCACGACAGAGTGCGCATGAGGCATAATTAGGACCGCTCTCTTTGACAGTTGATGATGGAGGAGTTTGATAGATTCCACTATCGGACTGAGTGATCAAAGAAAGGTTATCCGAAGTTCTTGAATTAATCTGATGAGGTGTAAAACCGGTCCCCATAACAGCAGAAGACATTGGTGTTACCAAAATATTAGGATTTTTAGATCTCTTGGAAGGCGTCAGCAAATCTGAAAGGCTAGAGCTAGAAGACTTTCTTTTCTTTCTTCTAGAATTTGGTGACACTCTCATTAAAGGTGTGAAACAGTCTGGGGCACACTGCTTAACTATTAAATAAGAACTGTACTCTGCAGTGGGACTAGAAGTGAGTGGAGACGTGTTTATATTGATGTTCAATCTAGTGGTGATCTGATTTGTCAAAGACGTGGCCCGGGGGGTCTACCTCTCTTTCTTTTTGCCGTTGGAGTCGAAAGCGTCGGTGAAGAGCCTGTTGACATATTAT